>NW_027256892.1:19827135-19834635 GCF_029215685.1 Pituophis catenifer annectens
GGGATTAGATGACATCTAAAGTTCCTTTCAAATCCAGGCGTCAAATTCTCTCCAACCAAAACCAACACAACAAAACTGAACCAACACAGTCTTCCTGACTGTAGGCTTTGACCTCCAAAAAATTAGATAAATACAATTTTGCAGGTTTGTACCCTAAAAAGGTTGTCCTCCCTTGAAGTACAACCGAGTTCAATCTAATCAAGTCAAAGAAGGATCAAGTCAAAGAGATATCATCAGATCCTGAATGTGAGATCATATGGTCTACCTATACTAAAGTATTTGCTATACTTTCCATAGCAAATCATTCTAGGTATGATTTCACAGATAAAATGAAATCCTTAAAATTATTACAGCAGTGAAATACAACCCCCCCCAAAGTATTGAGTAGCATCAGGGGTGAAATCCAGCAGGTTCTGACAGGTTCTGGAGAACCGGCAGTGGAAATTTTGAGTAGTTTGGAGAACCTGCAAATACCACCTCTGGCTGGCCCCTGCAGTGGGGTGGGGATGGAGATTTTGCAATATCCTTCCCCCAGGAGTGGGGAGGGAATGGAGATTTTGCAATATCCTTCCCCCCAGGAGTGGGGAGGGAATGGAGATTTTGCAATATCCTTCCCCAGGAGTGGGGAGGGAATGGAGATTTTGCAATATCCTTTCCCCAGGAGTGGGGAGGGAATGGAGATTTTGCAATATCCTTCCCCCAGGAGTGGAGAGGGAATGGGGATTTTGCAATATCCTTCCCCCAGGAGTGGGGAGGGAATGGAGATTTTGCAGTATCCTTCCCCAGGAGTGGGATGGGAATGGAGATTTTGCAATATCCTTCCCCTGGAGTGGGGTGGGAATGGAGATTTTGCAATATCCTTCCCCCAGGAGTGGGGAGGGAATGGAGATTTTGCAATATCCTTCCCCAGGAGTGGGGAGGGAATGGAGATTTTGCAGTATCTTTCCCCCAGGAGTGGAGAGGGAATGGGGATTTTGCAATATCCTTCCCCCAGGAGTGGAGAGGGAATGGGGATTTTGCAATATCCTTCCCCCAGGAGTGGAGAGGGAATGGGGATTTTGCAATATCCTTCCCCCAGGAGTGGGGTAGGAATGGAGATTTTGCAGTATCCTTCCCCTGCCATGCCCACCAAGCCACGCCCACCAAACCACACCACGCCCACAGAACCGGTAGTAAAAAAAAAATGGATTTCACCACTGAATAGCATGCCTCACTGCGACTTATCTTTGACTAGCTGCATCAATATTTTAATGAGAAAAAGATTAAGCCAACAGAGCTAACCTTGATAGCTCTGCAGAAATGAAGGTCATAGTTGGGATTGCCTTTCCAAGTTTATTTGCTCATAACATGCTCTCTACTGACAAAATATAGCAAGGATGCTTGCGAGCCCATCCTGTGCATGGCATTGTTATACATAATTAAAACAGTTATAGTATTGTTCTTTCCTATGAGAGCCCGTTTAGGATTAGATCTGTTTGGCAGCCAGCCGTGTTTTCCTTTCTCAGACTCCCGTACGTTGATGATTGCAATGATCAACTGATGAAGCTTCTGGGATGAGAAGCGAAATGTTTTCTTCTTCTTCCTCGAGGAAAAACAAAGTCAAGTACCCAGTGATGGGACCCTTCCGGTTTAACAACCAGTTCGGGGATCGCACGCTGTGCACGTGTGCCCAATTCAACAAAAAATCACCTTCCGTGTTAGTGCTAGGGAATTAAAACAGCTGAGATGCGGCAATCCGCACTGCCTTGCTATTCTGCTGTGAAGATAAAGGTAAGTAAAATGCAGGGGCATGGGGGGGCAGGCCCACCTGATCATTGGAGCTACCGGTTCTCCTGTTCTGCCCCAGCTACGGACCCAAAGAATGCAGCACACGCAAAACCTGTACAAACCTTAGTTTACTAAATTAAATCAGTCTTTTTCAAACAAAGGCTGTTGATCAACTTTCTTAACAGCCTACAATAATCCAAAGAATAAATAATCGTAATCTTACTATGGTTGGTAAAAAGCCCAGAAGCAATTTGCAGGAAACTGATAAGAGCACTAAGATCAAGACGCGAAGGAGAGTGAACTAAAGTTGTTCCCTGCAAATTGCTTCAGTCGTCGTCTTTCCTTAAATAGGCTAAGGGAGTGGCCAATTAGCCCCAAGCCTTACTCTCGAGGAGACCTCCTCCTGAGGAGACACTCCTGCCTTTTGGCAGCTCTGCACACCCGTGCATCGAGAACAGGTTTCTCCTCTTCTTCCTCTTCACTTATGGGAGCTTCTGGAGGTTCTGAAGGCCCTGGCTGAATCCCCGCCTCTGGCACCACATCTTCTCCAGCCTCCTCATTGTCTGACTGCACAGGCTGCTGGTGCAGCACCACACCAGCCTCCTCGCTGTCAGAATCAGCTACTAGCTGCACAGGCCGCTGACGGACCACAACCTCTTCTGAACCGGTCTGAACCAGTAGAATCCCACCCCTGCAAGTACCCTTTTGAAAAAGCAGCTTTGAGACACCTATGACCTGTTTGATTGAGAATCTCCACGGACACTTTTATCATAACTGGATATCTGCCTCCTGATCCTAGACTTTGTAGGACCATGTCTACCCTTCCCTTCAAGGATTGCTGTCATTTCTTGTTTTCCAAGGTTTCAACGTTTGTTCTTTTAAAAACAGCATTTCTGAAATGGATGGTGGAACTCTGAAACTCTGCTTCCAAATCTTTAGTGCCAATTTTCTTGCCATCCTTATTTCCATCTCCCACATGGCTGTGAATAAAATACCGAACTCCTCGGGGAGATAGTAATGGGTGCAGAATTATATATATTTAATTACCCTGAGCAAATGTTGTGAGCAAAGAAAAAGTGGCACAGTTTGCACATCTTCATTCTGGGATCCCACGTAAGCAGGAAACTCAGTGCCAAGGCTTCCCACCCCCCACAGCAAAAAATCCTCCTGCCTTACAATACGGAGTCCACGGCGTTGCTAGATCAATTCATTTGGAGCCTGTCCCTGAAATGATAGTAATAACAATAAAGGCTTAGGTGTAGTGATACTAATGTTACACTGCATGGGCTACTCTGAAGTTCATTCAGCTGCTCACAAATATTGCCATGAAAAGGGCACTCTGCAGCCCTCCAGCAAAGTCAAAATATCTTTTGTAACACTCCTGATAATGGCTGTGAGAATAACCTCGGGAGACAGGAGGAAAAGCTGCAGTGTACACAACAGTCTGGTAAGAGAAATCTGACTCCAAAGAAGAAATGGAGTAGGGAAAAGCATCCTACAAAAGACCCTCCCTGTCAGGGTTTCGACAGATGCCCTAATTAAATCATGAACCTAGAGCCAAGCTTCAAAAGAAATCCAGTTATTTAATAGGAGCTTCATGTCGGCACATACCCAAGCAAAGCCAACTCTGACCCCACATAATTTACGCCCCAATCATGACCCTGTTTTCCCCCTCCCCCCAGGGTGTGTCATCAATCATATTCGCCAACGGAGCAATTTCGCGGGTTGTAAAGATCACTCCCCTCCAGCTGCTGTGGGTAACCCTGGGAGACAGCCTTGAGAGAGATATGTCTGGAATGTGCTCCTATCTTTGGCTGTCGTGCTGCTTCGTCGGTTTCCCCTCCTCATTGCCTATGGCAACTCGAGATCAGGCCAGGGATGCTTTGCGAGTTGACACTCCCTTGTTCTCTGGAATGTAAAGATGGGGAGGGGAGAAGCAGGAGACCCTATACCAGTGATGGTTAAACTTTTCGGCACTGAGTGGAGCACGTGTGCTGGAGCACCAGAACCCGGAGGAGAGCAGCTGGTGATGGCACGTGTGCCCACAGAAAGGCTCTATGTGCCACCTCTGGCATGTGTGCCATAGATTCGCCATCACATCCCTATACCAGACATTCCCGTCTTTTCTTAAAAGTATTGGACACCCACAACTTCGGGAGTCAATTTATGGATTAATTGTTCTGTCAGGAAATTTCTCCTTAGTTCTAGGTTGGTTCTCTCCTTGATTAGTTTCCATCGTGATCTGCAAATATTTTGATAAACTCCAAAGCTGGAAAGCGGACACGGGACTCTAAAAATTGTGTATACACATGAGTTTGGTACAAACCCTGGCAAGCTGCTAACAGGTTACAGTATTCAGCTTTAACTCAGAAGGACTAAAAGTCTACACGTGCTTCTCGAGGAGAAATATCTGATTGTATATGGGGGGAAAAAAGGAAAAGAGATAAAAAGAAGTAATGAATTGCCTTGGAATGGACAATAGGAAGTCCTTTTACATTCCCAAGCACTCTCTGGAGGCGTTTTAGTAGGGCCAAATGATTTTTCATTAGCAGAAGAATTCTCTTTGTGGCATCGTTTGCCAAGAAATATTTTAGGGCTTGTGCCAACAGTCTACTTTTCAAATAAAAAAAAAAGAAAGAAAGAAACCAATGCTGAAATTCCTTTTCTCATTCACTCCCTACTCATCCTGGCAGCTCTTATTTGCATGATATTGATTTCATTTCTGAACCGATGGGCATTAACTGCGTTCTTTGTGATCATCTGCTTTCCCCCTTCTTTAAGTCAGGAACCAGATATGCTTCCCTCTCCGGAAACCTTTTATTAAATCTCCTCTGGATCCTTGGTACATCTTAACAACAACAACAACAACAGCAATGGCAACAACTCTCAGGGATTGTGTAATGCTTTGCTTGGAATTTGGAGTATTCCTCTCTTTTTTTCCTAATAATTTATCTGTTCTCTCTCTCTCTCTCTCTCTCTCTCTCTCTCTCTTCCTTTCCCTCTATCTCTCTCTATCTCTCTCTCTCCATCTCCATCTGTCTCGCTCCATCTCCATCTCTTTCTCTCCATCTCTCTCTCTTCCACTCTCTCCATTTCTCTCTCTCTTCCTCTCTCTCCATCTCTCCCCATCTCTCCCCTTTCCCTCTCTCTCTCTCTATCTCTCTCTCTCCATCTCCATCTCTCTGTCTCTCTCCATCTCCAACTCCATCTCTTTCTCTCCATCTCTCTCTCTCTTCCCTCTCTCTCCATCTCTCTCTCTCTCTCTCTCCCCATCTCTCCTCATCTCTCCCCTTTCCCTTTATCTCTCTCTATCTCTCTTTCTCCATCTCCATCTGTCTCTCTCCATTTCCATCTCTTTCTCTCCATCTCTCTCTCTCTTCCTCTCTCTCCATCTCTCTCTCTCTTCCCCTCTCTCCATCTCTCTCTCTTTCTCTCTCCATCTCTCCCCATTTCTCCCCTTTCCCTCTATCTCTCTCTATCTCTCTCTCTCCATCTCCATCTCTCTGTCTCTCTCCATCTCCATCTCTTTCTCTCCATCTCTCTCTCTCTTCCTCTCTCTCCATCTCTCTGTCTCTCTCCATCTCCATCTCCATCTCTCTCTCTCCGTGTGTGTGTGTGTGTGTGTATTGATTGCAAACAATTGGACTTCTACGTGTTATTTTACCTCCTTTGCCCCCATTGAAAGATCATCTATTGCAAATGATTAAATACTGTATAAATGGCTTGTTAATTGCATGTTGTGCAATAATTCCAAAGTCAGAGATAATTTTGTCAATCTGAATGTGTTAATCCCTTATTTAGGGATGTTACAGAAACCTATCACCCATTTTTTTCAACCAAAATATTTATGACCTATCAAAACAGAATCTGTCATGGCACAGATGGGTGTTAATATGATTCTTAAAAATGTTTCTACATTCAGAAAATTACATAACCTTTTCCTCCACAAAAAAAAAAAAGAAAGAAAGAAAAAAAAAAGAGCCACAGATGGAAATAGTGTATTCAAATGCATAGTTTTTGGGAACGTGTACATAGAAAAGTTCAATAATGTAAGAAATATTGCCATAAAATGCATGTATTTTTCTTACGCTGCCTGCCGAAATGCTTTTATTCATTTGATTATTGGATTAAAGACATTGATCTGGTGCAACAGGGCATATATTGGGGAGAGCTGCATTGGGAAATGCAAAAAATGCATAAAAACACATGAAAAGGACATGGATGTTTTCATTTCTCTTCACAGTAGGATACAAAATTTTGACAAATTTGAAGAATTTTGATATTGCTGAAATAAGTAGGGTATTTTTTTTACAGGGAACATCTGATAACACCCATGGCTGGGATGTCGATGTCTCTCAATGGAACAATGGCTTCTGTATGAAATAGAGGGGGGGGGAGGGAGGGAGGGAGGAAGGAAAAGATGGGAAGGAGGGAGGGAAGGAAGGAAGAAAGAAATGAAAGATAGGAAGGAGGGAGGGAGGGAAGGAAGAAGTGAAAGATGGGAGGGAGGGTGGGAGGGAGGGAGGAAAAGACAGGAAGGAGGGAGGGAGGAAGGAAGAAAGGAAAAGACGGGAAGGAGGGAGGAAGGAAAAGATAGGAAGGAGGGAGGGAGGGAGGGAAGAAGGAAGGAAGAAGGAAGAAGGAAGGAAGGAAAAGATGGGAGGGAGGGAGGCTTTACAGCCCTCTCTAAGAAGTTTACAGTGTCAGCCTTTTTTTTTACCCTCATTTGAACCGATCAAGATCGAACTCCTGGCAGTGGGTAGAATTAGCCTGCATAATAAATAAATAAATAAATAAATAAATAAATAAATAAATAAATAAATAAATAAATAAATACTGCATTCTAACCACTGAGGAATGAAGGAAGGAAGGAAGGAAGGAAGGAAGGAAGGAAGGAAGGAAGGAAGGAAGGAAGGAAGGAGGGAGGCAGGGAGGGAGGCAGGGAGGGAGGGCGGGAGGGAGGAAGGAAGGAAGGAAGGAAGGAAGGAAGGAAGGAAGGAAAATATGTTACTTACTGCAAGGGAAGGGAAGTAGAGAACCCTTAGCTCTTGTAAGTGATGGAAAGCGATGGAATAGGAAATGATTTTATTTCCGTTACCTTCCAATTGTCCCCTGTGTTCCATCTACTTTCATGGTTGCCAAATAACTGAAATTCAGCACTGAACGGAGGAGCTGAGAAACGGCACCTCTCCGTCTTAGAAGGTGGGCAGAGAACAATTGGTCCAAAAGCCTTTGGCCGATCAACCAGGTTCTTTCTTTCTTTCTTTTGGCAGCAAACTCACAATTGGGTTTTTCCCTCGTTTATACAGTAAATTAATGACAAGGCAGCATTTGCATGGCTCTTATTAGCAGACGGCACTGTTAACCCTTATAAACCTTGTCCAACAGCCATTTAAACCTATTGCAAATGCAGACATGGCAGGCTGTTCCTATTAAGTCTTCGGGGGAAATGGCTTTCCTTTTTTCTTGCTTCTCAAATTCAAGAGAAAACTAAGCCTGGAGCAAAAATGGAAGCTTGGAGCTTTTCTTTGCAATCACGTCAGGTTATATCAGACTGGCGCCTGAATTGGTGCCCTCTCTTTGCCTCCCTCCTCCTCCTCCTCCTCCTCCTCCTCCTCCTCCTCCTCCTCCTCCTCCTCCTCTTTTCTCCTTCTTCTCCTCCTCCTCCTCCTCTTCTTCCTCCTTCTCCTTCTAATTCTCCTCCTCCTTCCTTACTCTTCTCCTCCTCCTCTT
>NW_027256892.1:19839635-19874635 GCF_029215685.1 Pituophis catenifer annectens
CGATTTATATACCACCCTTCTCCAGAGACTCAGGGCAGCTTACAATGCGTTAAGCAATAGCCTTCATACTTTTGTATATACCTGCTTAGTAGGGCTTTTGCCCCCACCCCAAGCGGTGTTCTTTTTTATACAAAGTCAGCTTATTGCCCCCACAATCCGGGTCCTCATTTTACCTACCTCAGAAGGATGGAAGGCTGAGTCAACCTTTTTTTTTTTTTTAATTTGATTTATATGCCACCCTTCTCCGGAGACTCAGGGCGGCTTACAATGCGTTAAGCAATAGCCTTCATACTTTTGTATATTTATACAAAGTCAGCTTATTGCCCCCACAATCCGCGTCCTCATTTTACCTACCTCGAAAGGATGGAAGGCTGAGTCAACCTTGAGCCTGGTGATATTTGAACTTGCAGTAATTGCAGGCAGCTGGTGCTACTTAATAGCACTTTAATCTGCTGCGCCATCAAGGCTCCAATTGGAATCTGTCTTCCTGTACCTTAAATCTGTTGTTTCACATCCTACTTCTAGGATAAAGGATGATGGCCTTGTCCTGACTGACATCATTTCAGATACTTGAAGAATGTTTTCAGTATCGTTCCTTGAACTAGAAGCTGGCGACAGATGACGAGGATGGAGCGATGGTTTGGAGGCCATTGGAATCCAGAAATCGCACTGCAAAACTGCAGGGATTTATCCAGGAACTCACCAAGAGTCAACACTGACTCGAAGGCATGCCAAAAAAAGGGGGGGGGAAACGCACTTCAAATAAAATCATATTTGCACTGAAGCATGCATGCATGTGGAAGAGGAGCAAGGAAATGGAACACATTGGTGCCGTCAGTAACACATTCAATTCCGTTCTCCTTCTCAAACTTTAGAGTAGCTTTGGGGCTTAACAAGCTTGGTTCTGGGTAGAAGGCGTAGAAGCATTAAGGCTTTCCTTTCCCTTTTTTTTGGCAATATTAGTGACAATGGAGCTTAGAAAAGCATCTGCAGCCTCTGGGCATAAAAGCACCGAGAGATTTAAGATTTTTTTTCCTTTTTTTAAAAAAAGCAATGATATTGAGGCGTCCTTTGCGGTGAGAAGCAGAATACCATGCGTGGAAGGATGATCTAGATTAGGGGCGGATATCTTAAAGTCCAAAGTAGCTGTGTGTTCTGACTAGGCTTCCTTCGAAAGTATAAAGCACAATCTTAGTCCTGCAAAACCTCTACAGCTGCAAATTACTTTCATTTACAGTCGCAAGGCTTGATAAACAGTCTTTCAGAGGAAAGTTATCAACACCCACCTATCTCACGTGGGACGCTGCCAGAGAGCTAATTTCCAGACGCAGGGCAAGGCCAAACTTGGCACAGAGTCACAAACAAAACTTTCAAATCTTGAATCGGCCAGATGAACTAATTGCTTCCTGCAAAAGCTCACATCCCATTCACTTCTCTTTTATGTCTTATGGGAGGGGACAATCATCTCCAAGCCTTACTCCCAAGTCGACCCTGTTTTCTTAATTGTTCTTGTTGTCCGGCAGCTCTGTGCATGCACACACTGGGAACAGGCTTTCAATGTTCTTCTGTTTCACTGCTGTCAGACTCCGAAGGCTGCACATAACTATCAGATGGTCTTGGCCCCCTCTCTGCCTCCAATGAAGAGCCCTCGTGTGAGCTTTCCCCAGCCCCCAGGACTGGCCAAAGTTCCTCCCCAACCTACTCACTGTCTGATCCTGTTGCCAGCTCTGCTGGCCGCCGGCGGGCCACAACACTGTGAAGCCCTTCAAATCTCCTTTATGATTTTTGAACTCATCAACTGACAGCTACACTTCTACTCTGGAGAAAAGAGGGAACTTTCTCTTCTCCCAAGTAGACCCCTGTCCTTATTCTCTTTACATTTGTGACCCTGTAACCAGGGGTGAAATGCTCCCAGTTTGGACTGGATCACTCGATCCGGTAGCGATGGTGGCGGGTGCTTTGGAGAACCGGTAGCAAAAATCCCTGCGCCTCACCCCATGCCCAGCTGAGCCACACGATCATCAGAGACTTTTTTTTTTACTTTTAAAAGCATTTTTTCTACCACCTCTTCCAAGGAAAAAATGCTTTTACAAGTAAAAAAAAAGCCTCTGATGATCACGCGGCTCAGCTGGGATCATCAGAGGCTTTTCAAAGCATTTTTTTCTGCAACCTCTTGGCTGAAGAGGTGGTAAAAAAAAATGCTTTGAAAAGTCTCTGACGATCCCAGCTGAGTTGCCTGATCTCCAGAGAGGCATTTTTTAAAAAGCCTCTCTGACGATCCCAGCTAAGTTGCCTGATCGGCAGAGGCTTTTCAAAGCATTAGAAAAAATGCTTTGAAAAGTTTAAAAAAAAAAAAAGTTGGCCACGCCCACCCAGTCACATTACTCCCCCACCAAGCCACGCCCACAGAACCCGTAATAACAAATTTTACATTTCACCCCTGATAACCTCCTTTCTTCTCTCAAGTCAACCTCATCCCAAGTTATGTTTAAACACAGGACCTAACTGGGGAAACAGAAATTAATCTCATTCACACATTAAACGCAACGTCAGCGTTCACCATGTTAAATTAACACCGGTGGATTTTTTTTTTTTTTTTTTGACTGGGATATATTGAAATCACAATTGGGTTCAAAGAATCAATTAGGACCCAGTGTGAGAGTGAGTCAAACAACCATTTTTCAATATTGCAGCAATATTGCACGCTGGGCAGTTAAAACCATTTTTCATTTAGATTTAAAACCATTCAAGTGTGAGCTTTTGTATCATTCAAGCCACTGACGCAAAGGAGCTACGAGGCGCAATTTATGGGGTTCTGACTTGCAGGGAGAGGAGTAGTTGAAATGGCCAAAGAACAAGCCTTGATATGGTATGAATCAAGATGGCTCTTTTAGGCCCAAACTGAGGCTAGATTCAGTCTACTGCAGGTACTCGGCTGGCTGGATTGCCATAGCAACCGTCTACCTGACTGACTTTAAGCTTCTTTAAGCTTCTCTCATTCTTCTTGTCATGTGGAACTCCAGAACCAGAATGCGATGGTCTCACAAAAACTAGCTAATGTAACGGGTTTTGGATTCCCTGCAATAAAGAGCAAAGTAAGGTTCTACATTTAGGCAAGAAAAACAAAATGCACAGGTACCGTATAGGTGGTACCTTGCTCAGTAGTAGTAACTGTGAGAGGGATCTTGGAGTCCTAGTGGACAACCATTTAGATATGAGCCAGCCATGTGCAGCAGCTGCCAAAAAAGCCAACACAGTTCTAGGCTGCATTAACAGAAGGATAGAATCAAGATCAGGTGAAGTGTTAATACCACTTTATAATGCCTTGGTAAGGCCACACTTGGAATACTGAATCCAGTTTTGGTCTCCACGATATAAAAATGATGTTGAGACTCTAGAAAGAGTGCAGAGAAGAGCAACCAAGATGATTAGGGGACTGGAGGCTAAAACATATGAAGAACGGTTGCAGGAACTGGGTATGTCTAGTTTAATGAAAAGAAGGACTAGGGGAGACCTGATAGCAGTCTTCCGATATCTCAGGGGCTACCACAAAGAAGAGGGAGTCAAGCTATTCCCCAAAGCACCTGAAGGCAGGACAAGAAACAATTGGTGGACATTAATCAAGGAGAGAAGCAACTTAGAACTATGGAGAAATTTCCTGACAGTTAGAACAATTAATCAGTGGAACAATTTGCCTCCAGAAGTTGTGAATTGGAACTTCCAACATTGGAAATTTTTAAGAAGATGTTGGATAACCATTTGTCTGAAGTGGTGTAGCAGGGGGTTGGACTAGAAGACCTCCAAGGTCCCTTCCAACTCAGCTATTCTATTCTATTCTATTCTATTCTATTCTATTCTATTCTATTCTATTCTATTCTATTCTATTCTATTCTACTCTACTCTACTCTACTCTACTCTACTCTACTCTACTCTACTCTACTCTATTCTATTCTATTCTATTCTACTCTCCCCTCCCCTCCCCTCCCCTCCCCTATCTGAAGATTACAATAAAGATGCAGTCGTGAATTTCCCAACGAGAGGTCCTGGAAGAGGCTGCTTGGCTAGCATCTTCTTCTGGATGTAATTCCAGAGATGTTAATGCCCTTGCCGCCTAAGCTATTATTTGGCTTTTCTTTTTGGCATGAAAGATTGTATGAAGACGCAAGCAAAGCCTCTTGACGGTTCAGCACTGGGAAGTGTAAGGAGAATGATGGAAACAGAGGTTTTTCTACAGCCTATTTCAAGTCTGATGCTGTTTACCGGCCATTGAGACAGTACTATTGCGGTCTCTCTGAGGTGGTTGTAGCAAGATTTGTTGTTTTCACCTAAGCCCCTTTATGGTTTTGCTGCATTTGTTCCGCTTTTCCAGCTCTCTTTCTAAACACTTGGCACTCACTAATGTCAGCAAGCATAACGTGCTGTGGAAATTCCAGGTAGGTAGGTAGGTAGGTAGGTAGGTAGGAAGGAAGGAAGGAAGGAAGGAAGGAAGGAAGGAAGGAAGGAAGGAAGGAAAAGAAGGGGAGGATGAAGGAAGGGAGGGAGGGAGGGAGGAAGGACATGGAAAATGAATGGGAGGGGGAAGGAAGGAAGGAAGAGAAAGAAAGAAAGAAAGAAAGAAAGAAAGAAAGAAAGAAAGAAAGAAAGAAAGAAAGAAAGAAAGAAAGAAAGAAAGAAAGAAGAATTGGAAGAGTAGAATTATGAAGACTTTATCTGTAAGGATTAAAGAGCATAATTATAAGGTTGTTTGGAAATGGTATTTGACTCCATTAAGATTGTCATTGATGGATAAAAAAATTAGTAAACAATGTTGGAGATGTGACATGGAATTAGGGACTTATGAACATATGTGGTACAAATATGATAAAGTTAAAAAGTTTTGGCAACAATTGGAGGAAATGATATTTGAAATGATGGGGAAAGTAATAATATTGAGACCAGAAACTATATTACTGTTGATAATTAAGGAAATAGAACCAACAAAATATGAGAAAGAATTGATTAGAATTATGATTAGAATGGGTAGAATTATAATAGCCAGATATTGGAAATTAGATGTGAATTTTAGAATAGAAGAATGGTATTGTGAAATGTGGAAATTAGCTTTAAATGATAAAATGACATGTGATATTAAAATTAGAAATGGTGACTATAAAGAAGATATTTTCTGGAAAATTTGGAAACCATTTGTGGACTATGCGCTGGGAAAATTGGATGCTTCGGTACCTGTACCCCGAGAACGTGGATTTTGGCGATCATGAGGATATATCCGAAGAACCAAATCTTCCTTTCTTATGTATAGCACAGGGTGAAATATTGTATATGTTGTTTGTAATGTTAGTAATTTAAAATATAAAATGAATAAAAATAAAAGAAAGAAAGAAAGAAAGAAAGAAAGAAAGAAAGAAAGAAAGAAAGAAAGAAAGAAAGAAAGAAAGAAGAGGAAGAGATGAAGGATAAGAAGGGGAGGGGATGAAGGAAGGGAGGGAGGGAGGGAGGGAGGCAGGAAGGAAGGAAGGAAGGAAGGAAGGAAGGAAGGAAGGAAGGAAGGAAGGAAGGAAAGAAGGAAGGAAGGAAGTTTGAACAATGTTCATTTTAAACTGGGGCCAAATTAATATATATTCTTTTAATTGTTCTTAATGTTTGTATTGTATGTTTTTATCTGGCTGTACACCGCCCTAAGTCCCTTGGGAGAAGGTGCGGTATATAAATTTGTAATAAAATAAAATAAAATAAAGTAAAATAAAATAAATGTTTGCTGTCACTCAAATGGGGACCTTGTTCCTTCCCTCACCTCCTCCTGGATCTGCCTATGACAATTGTGGCCCTTCACCTCTATAACCCCTTCCCTTTGGTTCATTCACATGGCACCTTGTTTCATAATCTTCACCTCGGCAGCTGGTAACAGGGAGTTAACTTTGGGTTCGGAAGCTAAGGTGGAGTAAGACCTAGTTAGTACTTACTTAGACAGGAGTTTTTCAGGCTAAAGAATAGAATGTGAAAGCCGAAGAAGATTCCGTAGTTGCATCCTTCTAGACCCAGGAGTCAAGCTCAATGTAAGCATCTTTATTTTTATTTGTTGATAGTTTTCCGGGCATTATTTGAAGGCAGCATGATTTTTCCTGGGAATTTAATGCAATTACAGTGGATTCTGCTGCTTCATTGGATTTTTATTTTGTTGTTTTAAATTTAATCTATTTCATCTCTCCTCCCTCCAATTTCAATTGATTTGAGATTGTGTTTTTCTCTTTGCTTATTACCTTTCTGTTGGTTTTAATTTTGCTGTAGGCTGTCTTGGGAACGACGGGTGAGATTCTGTGGTATAAATCAATATTTTAATAAATAAAAATGCAATATCGGATCTGCCCAAGCATTACTTTGAAGGCACATCCCTCTTTTGAAAATCAGCTCTCACATCTCCATTCCTAAACATCTTCGGTTGGAAAATCACAGAGGTACTTCACACATTTGTCTGACCCCCAGCAGTCCATCACACAGAAATCGGTGAAAAGTATCAAGGTGGAAGTGATAAGAACGGATGCAAAACTTCTTTCAATGACAACTAATTTCTGGTGGTCCATTGGAACGTGCAAGGGGTCACTGAATGATAAACGTAAGTTGGTATGAACACAATGTTTCAAATTAAAGAGAAAAGCAAGTTGAGAACTTGGTCAAAAGTCAGAAAGTAGTGTCCTAGCTGGATTTGTCAACACCGAGGACTTTGTATCCCTTCCATCAGATCTTCTCGCGGGATGACCAATCCTGGATTTAGTCATCTTATTTCCAAAGTGGATTACCACAATGTTCGATAGTTTCCCAGTTTGGTCTAGTGGATAAGGTGCTGGTGTAGGAACCAGAAAATTGTGAGTTCTAGTCCTGTCTTTGGCATGAAAGATATCTGGATGACCTTCAGCCAATCACCAGTAGACTGTGAGTTCTTCTCCTGCCTTAGGCATGAAAGATAGCTGGGTGATTTGAGGTCAATCACCAAGAGACTATGAATTCTAGTCCTGTCTTAGGCATTCACCTGTAAACTAGGAGATCTAGTACCACCTTATGTATGAAAGCCAGTTGGATGACTTTGGGCCAATCACTAGGATACTGGGAGTTCTAGTTCCACTTTAGGAATGAAAAATAGCTGGGTGATTTGAAGCCAATCACCAAGAGACTATTAATTCTAGTCCTCCTTAGGCATGAAAGCCAGCTGGGTGATTTAGAGCTATTCACCTGCAGATTGGGAGATCTAGTACCGCCATATGAATGAAAACCAGTTGGATGACTTTGGGCCAATCACTAGGAGACTGGGAATTCTAGTCCCACTTAGACATGAAAGATAGCTGGGTGACCTAGCACTATTCACTTGCAGATTGGGAGATCTGTTCCTGCCTTAAGTATCAAAGCCAATTGGATGACTTTGGGCCAATCACTAGGAGATTGGGAGTTCTAGTCTGCCTTAGGTACGAATGTCAGCTGAGTGACTTTGGGACAATCCCTCTCTCTCAGCCTAACTCACCTCCCAGAGTTGTTGTCAATAAAATAGGAGAAGGAAGGAACATTAGGTATGTTCTCCACCTTGAGTCATATAAAACAATAATAAACATGGAATAAAAAATCCAGTCAATAAACACTTGGAGCTTCCCTTGACAACAATGAAGAAAGCGCAGCTGGAGCAGAATTGTGCTAATTAGTATTTAACATGGTTAAACTGGCAAACATTGTAACAATTTTTTTTTGTTTCCTCGCTGTTTCCTTCTAGATCAAGAGAAAGTGTCCAGCGTCTCTTTCAAGGCAAAATTAGGATGTCATCTAGTATCACACAAGCTTTTACATCTCCAATTTAGGGTGCTTCCTTCCGAATCACAACTGAAGTCCTGGTCAACCTTCCAAAATAAATGGGATTCTTGATAGACCCAGAATGATAAAACAACCAAACCAAATCAACCAACCAACAAATAAAAAAAAGAACTTCTGGAAAATTTAGTCAAGGGGTTGGGCAGGCAGGAAGCCTGCCTGCTCATACGCTTTTGCATCTCTATCGCAGCAATAAAAACAAGATTGAATTGCAGAAAGTGGCTCGGGGTCTTATTTCGATATGTTTCAACGTTGTGCTCCACCAGGTCGGAATATTGTTAAGCAATTCCATCTGCAAAGGAGATGCGGCTAAGCCGGGGAAAAAAATAAACATGTGGCCCATTCCTTTCATGTGCTTCTCTTAAGCAGCGACCGATTATAAAAAGCCGGGGAGAGTGATTTGCATTACGGGATTCCCAAATCTTCTTCTTTTTCTGACACTAACCCCTTCTCCTCCCGACGATGTAAAAAAAAAAAAAAGAACATTATGCAAATCGTCTCCGAGGGAGGCCTTTATGCAAAACCATTTGGCTGAACTATTCACTTTCATCTCAAAGCTGGCTACTTTTTTTGTTTCCCCCAATTACAACTTCCGTGTTGTCTTTGGCCACCCAGGGCTTAAGCCCAGAAAATTGTCTTTAAGGGATTTCTGAGTCATCGCGCTAGATAGAACGGATAGAAATGACCACATTCAATTTTCCACCTGCTTGCATAGGCTAATGCAGCTCTTTGGAGAAGGAAGGAAAGGTTAAATAAAAACCTTTTAATACGCTAGATCCAATTTCAAAGGCAAGGAGCCTGGATGGGAAATTTCAGATGATAATAATAGCAACGGCACTTAAGATTGATGTGCAGGCAGTCCTCGGCTTACGAGCACGATTTGTGCCCGACATTTCTGTTGGTAAGCGAAACATTTGTGAAAAGTGAATTCCGCCCCACTACTACGACCTCCCTTGCCACCGTTGTTAAGCGAATCACTGCACTTGTTTAATTAGTAATGGGAATCTGACTTTCCCATTGACTTTGTTGGGGAGAAGGTCGCAAAAGGGGATCACATGACCCTGGGGCATTGGCAACCGTCATAAATACGAATCAGTTGCCTAGCATCCAAATTTTGATCACATGATCACGGGGATACAGCAACGGCTATAAGTGTGAAAAATGGCCATAAGTCACTTTTTTTCAATGTTGTTGTAACTTTGAGCGGGTCCCGCTAAAAGAATGCAAATGACCAGCTGTTTGCAAGGAGTATAAATCCTTCCATTTCCCACCATCCAGTCAGAGCTGAAGAAGCTTCTTGGATGGGAAGCGAAACGTCTTCAAAGAAAAAAACGAAGTCCAATTGTCTCTTTAAAAAAAAAGCACCTTTGGGATGTGAAATAGTTGTAAATAGTAGAGTAATAGTTTGTTGTGGTCTGCCAGCAGCCTGCAGAGCTGGCAGCAGAGTCAGACAATGAGGAGGCTGGGGAGGAACATGGACCAGTCCTGGAGTCTGGAGAAGGCCCAGATGAGGGCTCTACGTCAGAGGCAGAGATGGGACCAGGGCCATCTGGGAGTGATGAGCGGACTCCAGAGCCCCCAGACAGCGGACAGGCAAGGAACGGGAGGAGCCTGTTCTTAGTGCATGCATGCACAGAGCTGCCAGAAGGCAAGAGCAGCTAAAGCAAAGGGATGACTCAGGAGTAAGGCCAGGAGATGATTGACCCCTCCCATAAGGCTTAAAAGAGAAACAAAGGCACTTGCACCTTTTTGCAGGAAAGCAATGTTGCTAACTCTGTTTCCAGTCGGCCTCTCTTGTTTGTTTCTGAACTTCATGTGGCTTTGCCAAGTAAAGCCTTTGTCAGGGTGTCAAAGAAGATAAAGGTTGGTGATTATCCCGAAGGACTTCTCCCGAAGGACTTGTTTTGCAACTAATTGGGACTCAGCTGGGAATATGTGTTTTCCGACGGTCTTAGGCGACCCCTGTAAAAGGGTTGTTCGACCCCCAAAGGGGTCCCGACCCACAGGTTGAGAACCACTGCCCTACACCATTTCTGAAAGATGGCAATCCAGTGTCTTCTTGAAAGCTTCCAGTGATGAAGCTCCCACAACTTCTGAAGGCAACTTCTCTTCCATCGGTTGATTGTTCTCACTAAATAAGGAGGGATTGTCAGAAAATCCCTCCTTATTTCTAGAGTACGAACATAGGCCTTGTTTGCAACTCTTAAAGAAAGTGCATTTTTTTTCCCCAAAGGCCATGCAGATACTTTGCACAGTTGTCAAATGTTCTTGGGAAAAGGTATAACTGCTTGAAGGATTTATGTGCTCTGAAGCTACTTTATGGAATCTAATCAAAGCCAGCACAACCTTAAGATCTAACATCTGAAAGCTAGAAAACATCTGAAAGTAAGTCTTTGACTTACACCGGTTCATTTATTGACCGTTCAAAGTTTCCACGGCCCTGAAAAGAACTGACGTATGACCATTTTTCACTCTTATGACCATTGCAGCATCCCCATGTTCGTGTGATTTACATTCGGATGCTTGACAAATGTCTCACATTTATGACGGTTATAGCGTCCCGGGGTTATGGGATCTTCTTTTGAGAGCTTCTGACAAGCAAAGTCAATGGGGAAGCCAGATTCACTTAACAACCATGTTACTTGTTTAACAACGGCAGTGATCCACTTAACACCTGTGGCAAAAAACATGGGGCAAGACTCGCTTAACAAATTTCTCGCTTAGCAACATAAATTTGGGGTTCCATCACGATCGTACGTTGAGGACTACCTGAACAACGAAGCTAAATTTCCACCTTGATTTCTCTGCGAATCTGCTCTCTTTCTAAAGTTGTCAGATTTAAAATATATATATATATATTGCAGGACTATTTTGGTTCACGTCGAGTTGAAATTACCTCCCGTCTGATCAGCAAAACCACAACAAATCATGAATTGCGAATTAATTGCCATCCCGATGTTTTAATTGGATGGATTGGTTCATCTATCTGGTCCCCACAGATAGTCTTTATTCACATTTCGAGATGAAGTCTGGCTAGTGAAATGACTGTTTATTTCTCAGGAAGCTGTGATGCCCTTTGACAGAAAGCCATGAAGGTTTACGGCAATCTAAAAGCATCATTTTGGAAAGGGTTTAAACATTGCAAATGAACATCTTAGCTACGGACTATTCAGTTCCATCTTTTTTTTTTTTTTTTAATTTGATTTATATGCCGCCCTTCTCCGGAGACTCAGGGCGGCTTACAATGTGTTAAGCAATAGCCTTCATACTTTTGTATATTTATACAAAGTCAGCTTATTTCCCCCACAAACTGAGTCCTCACTTCACCTATCTTAGAAAGGATGGAAGGCTGAGTCAACCTTGAGCCTTGGAGAGATTCGAACCAGCAGTAATTTCAGGCAGCTGTGTTAATAACAGGGTGCTTTAGACCACTGTACTATCAAGGCTCTTGAAATGTTCATGAGTGTGTGACACAGGCAGTGGTGAAATCCTCCCCAGTTTGCCACTGGTTCACTGCCCATGCATGCACAGTGTTAGGATATGGTTTGAGCCTAACAAGTTGTCCAGGCAATATATGTGTTCTGTGACTTTAACATGGATATGTATTGTGTGACTTTAAAGTTTTACTGCTGATTCATTGTAATGCTGAGTCATGCTGTAATTAGATAATCACTGGTTGTAAACTTATTTAAGAAAGGTACTGTAACGTATTCAGTTGATGATATGCTACCATAGTGTGTGGAGTTGCTATCATTGTGCTATCATCGTTGGATGGATCTGCTACCATCGTGGTTTGTGAACCAGAGTGAGTTTGTTATTCTAACCAACTACTGTTTGTGTGGTAAGAAGATTTTTGTATCACTGGACTGATTTAACTGGCAAAGACTTGGATTGGTTTAAAGACTATGAGATTGTTTTTTCACTATAACGTAAGCTTTTGATAAACCAGTTTGCACATCTCTTATTCATTGCTCTCAGCAACGTTTCTCTGTGCTCTACACTCTGCTGGTTGGTAACACAACAACAATATCCTTAACACACAGTATGTGCCAAACACTCACTGCATGCGGGAAAAGGAGGCTTGGGAAGGTAAGTAGAACAGTAAGGGGGGAAACAGCTGTGCTGCAAGACCCTGATGTTCCAACAGGCGGGGCTAAACATATGAACATGTGAATGATTTTTTAAATGTTATCTAATTCTGGGTTTTATTTAATTGACCAAACTAAGTAATAATTTTAATTAGCAATTTTATGATGTTTGTGTGTCTATATTTTTCTTGACTGTACACCGCCTTGAGTCCTACGGGAGAAAGGCGGTATAGAAATATAATAAATAAATAAATAAATAAATAAATAAATAAATAAATAAATAAATAAATAAATAAATAAATAAATAAATTTAGCATAGGATTTCCTGCTTTCTAGTGATTTTAAATCATGTGGCACAGCTGATCATTGAAAATACTGATTCAGACCAACCGGTAGCTTTTTTTTCCTACCAGTTCACTGAACCGGTAGCCTTTATCACTACTGGTTGGCGCGAACCGGTAGGATTTCACCACTGGACACAGGCAGGGGTGAAATGCTCCCGGTTGCCTGATCTGGTAGCAATGGCAGCGGGTAGTTTGGAGAACCGGTAGCAAAAATCCCTGCGCTGCAGAATCATCAGAGGCTGGGGTTTTTACTTTTAAAAGCATTATTTCTACAACCTCTTCGGCCGAAAAAATGCTTTTAAAAGTTAAAAAAATAAAAGCCTCTGATGATCATGCGGCTCAGCTGGGATCGTCAGAGGCTTTTAAAAGCATTTTTTTCCAGCAACCTCTTCGGCCGAAAAGGTTGTAGAAAAACAAAATGCTTTTAAAAGCCTCTGATGATCCCAGCTGAGTTGCTTGATCGTCAAAGGCTTCTAAAAGCATTTTTTTCTGCAACCTCTTCGGCCGAAGAGGTTGTAGAAAAAATGCTTTTAAAAGTAAAAAAAAAAAAAATGGCCACGCCCACCCAGTCACATTACCCACCCACCCACCCACCAAGCCATGCCCACAGAACCAGTAGTAACAAATTTTAGATTTCACCCCTGGACACAGGCATATATACACACACACAATTATATATACAGACACACACATTTGTTTTTAATCATTAAGCTCACTGAATTCTTCAGGAGTTAGCCAAGCACCCCTTTCAAAAGGTAAATTTCTCAGCAAGGGAAGAGGTATATTTAAGGCGACCATGCAAAATCCCACAAAGGAGTAAATTAGACATTTGTAAATATCAACTAAGTTTGTTTGGGGAAAGGTTCAGCATTTTGTAGCTGTTGAGTCTGCTTTTTTTTTAAAAGAAAACAATTCTTTAAAGAGCTTTGCAAACACTAGATTCGATTCCCCTGTCTTTTGTACTTAGGGAAACTATATTAAGATAAACTGTTTGCTTTCCTTCTTTGAAAAGGGTGATCTTTTTGACCCAAACTTTGCATATCCAGAATAAAAGATTTAAAAGATTGAGTAGGGCTTGGGAGCAAATGTTTCTGGGAGGTTAGAGAATAACAGAGCAGAGTTGGAAGGGACTTTGGAGGCCTTCCAGTTCAACACCCTTCTCAAGCAGGAAACCCTATACCAGTGACGGGGAGCCTATTGCACATGTGCTGGAAGTGGCACACAGAGCCATCCCTCCGGGTATGCCAGCTGTCTCCTGTTGCTCTTCCAGGTTCTGGCGTGTACATGCATGCCAGCCAGCTGGTCTTCACCCGCACATGCATGCCAGAAATTGGAAGACCAGGTGACCAGCGTGCATGCATGTGCACATGTTCCAGCATGCATACATGTGCACATGTTCCAGTGTGCATGCATGTGCACGCTGGAAACCGGAAGCTCAGCTTCCCAGCACTCACTTGTGTGCTGGGGAACTGCTCTTCCGGTTTCTGGTAAACCCCGCCCCCCAGTATCTGCTCCCGCTCCCGTTTCGCCAACACTGTCCTATACCGTTTCACACAAATGGCTGTCCAATCTCTTCTTAAAAGCCTCTGGTGTTGGAGCACGCACAACTTCTGGTGGCAAGCTGTTCCACTGGTTAATTATTCTCACTGTCAGGAAATTCCTCCTTAGTTCTAGGCTGGTTCTCTCCTTGTTTAATTTCCATCCATTGCTTCTTGTCCTGCCTTCAGGTATTTTAGAGAATAGAGATAACCCCTGTTATTTGTGGTATATCTTCCAATATTGGAAGACTGCTATCATGTCACCCCTAGTCCTTCTTTTCATTAAACTAACCTAACCAATTCCTCCAACCATTCTTCATATGTTTCATCCTCCAGTCCCCTAATCATCTTGGTTGCTCTTCTCTGCACTCTTTTTAGAGTCTCAACGTCTTTTTTATATCGTGGTGACCAAAACTGGATGCAATATTCGAAGTGCGGTCTTACCAAAGTGTTATAAACTGGTACTAAAACCAACAAAAACCAAGAAAGTTTAGTTTCCCTTTGGAAAAGCACCTTTGGGACAAGTAAGGAAGATATGGATGGGAAAAGATTTGGGTCAGAAATGTTAAGTTTATGCAAGCACAAAATTTGAGAGAGAATTTTTATAAAATGTTTTATAGATGGCATTTAGATCCTAAAAAATTATCATGTATATATCTGAATTTGCAAGCTAAATGTTGGAGATGTGAATGTGATGACGCAACTTATTATCATATATGGTGGACTTGTAAGAAAATCAAGGCATTTTGGATAAAAATTTGGTGGGTGATGCAGAACATTTTGAAAAGAAGGTTGAAATTTACTCCTCAATTGTTTTTATTGGGTATAACGACAGGTTGCACAGCATTAGAGACTAAATTGATTTTGAACTTAATATCAGCAGCTAGGCTGTTGGTAGCACAATATTGGAAGAACGACTCTTTGCCTACTATTGAAGAATGGACATTGAAAGTAGCGAATTTAGTGGAAATGGTGAAAATTTCAGCATATTTGAAGGACTATACACAAGAAAGATACATATCGGAATGGAGAAGATGGATTGATTATATTCAAAATAAGTATCAGACAAGAAAATATCAAATAGCTTATGAATGAATGTTAAACTTTAGAAGTATTATGTTATCCATAGTGGAGTTAAGGTTTCAGGGGCTGATTGGGTAGTTTATGAATAGTTAGGCTAATTTAGCTTATGATTGTTAATTGTAATACCCTGTATTTTACTCTGGGAAGTCTGGGGGGGAGGGGGGGGATGGGAAGGGGGGATTGGGGGGGATTTTTTCTTGTAAAACTTTTCAATAAAAAAAAAAAGTAAGGAAGATATGGGCCAACAATGGATCAAAGGTAGATAAATCAAGTCCCCAAACCCTACTCATTTTAAGGAAAATTGGCACAACTCCTTGATTAGTTTCCATCCATTACTTCTTGTCTTTCTTGTCAGGTGCTTTGGAGAATCGCTTGACTCCCTCTTCTTTGTGGCAGCCCCTGAGATACTGGAACACGGCTATCATGTCTCCCCTAGTCCGTCTTTTCCTTAAACTAGACATACCCAGTTCCTGCAACCGTTCTTCATATGTTTTAGCCTCCAGTTTCCTAATTATCTTTGTTGCTCTTCTCTGCACTCTTTCTAGAGTCTCAACATCTTTTTAATATTGTGGGGATCATAACTGGATGTAATAGTCCAACTGTGGCTTACCAAGTGGCACTAAGATTTCACGTGACTGTAGTTGCAGGAAAGGCACGATTATACAAAAAGAAGAAAAGTTGAGAACAGCCTACTTACAAAACATTAAAAAATGACTCTACCTGATCTTGCTGAAATGCAACCCAGGATTCCACATTTTTCAAATTTTAATAGCTCTTCCTTCAAACTCGACCTCCACCCCCCATTTTACATAATCCTTTAATGTTTATCCCTCTCCCCTCCAACTGAGCCCACGTCATTAATTCCGGCAGCCTATTGGACATCTTTGCTCCCTGTTTTTCTCTTTCTTTTATTGTCTCTCTAAGTCAACTCTTTCATTAAAAGCCCTGTGAGGGAGGTAACTGGCTTCCAGACCGGTTCCAGGCATGTAGATTGTAGTACAAAACGAATTGCGAGGAAGGCAAAGAAATTTGGGGTGCAAATTCATGCAATCGTGCAAAAGATACAAGTTAATCCCAGGGGTGGGTTCTAATTTTTTTTACTACTGGTTCTGTGGGCGTGGCTTATTTTGTGGGCGTGGTTTGATGGTCATGTGACAATTCTTTAGGATTTAGCAGAGGTACTGGTCTACTAGGTTTTTAACTGCTTGCAGAGCTGTATCGGTCTACCCATTTGTTCTTCGAGCGTCCCAGTCTACCCATTTGTTCTTTGAGCGTCCTGGTCTACCCATTTGTTTTTGGAGGCATCGGTCTACTACCGCACTGCCTTTTAACACTGATCAGCTGTAGGGCGGCCCTTTGAAACCCTGCGGCAAGAGTTTAAAGAGTTTTTTTCCTTCTAGCCGATCAGCTGGGACTCAGGAGGCAACAATAGATTGGGGGCGGGGCCAAATAAAAGGTAAGAATAATGGGGGCGGGCAGGAGGGCCCAGCTCCCAAACAAAGAGAACCGGTTCGGTGACATCATATCGTCACCGCTACCGGCTCGGCCGAACCGGGCCGAACCGGGAGGAACCCACCACTGGTTAATACATGATTTATGACCACAATTGAGCCCAAAATTTCTATTGCTGAGTGAGTTTTGCAACCATATTGCAACCCTTCCTGCCACAGTTGTTAAGTGAATCAGTGCAGTTGTTTCGTTAGTAACATGGTTGTTATGTGAATCTGGCTTCCCCATTGACTTTGCTTGTCCAGAAAGTCGCAAAAGGGGATCACATGACCCAGGGCACTGCAGCCGTCAGGAAAAACTGCAGACTACAGGAACCAGGAGCACCACTCAGGTGACCCTGAGGACACAGAGAAACCTCCAAGTGCTTCAACGACCCTCTAAAAAGGATGCAAATGACCGGCTGTCTGCAAGGAGTATCAATCCTTCCATTCCCCACCATCCAGTCAGAGCTGAAGAAGCTTCTAGGATGAGAAGCGAAACGTCTTCAAAAGAAAAAAAACAAGGAAGTCCAGTTGCCTCTTGAAAAAACACCTTTGGGACACTCAATTGATGGAGACGCCAGCGTGGCTTTGCATCTATGAATGAACCCCATTAGACCACGCACTTCACAGAAGCTTCCTGTGTTATCTTAACTCCTTCAGACATGCTTTTCAGCAAGAGACAGTTCCAATTTTAGTTGCACCCATCTCACATTTTGGTACCCATCCCCTGATGCTAGAGCATAAACACAGTTAAAGAATACTTCATACATTTAAATGGGTCTCATCAAGTGATAATGGATACTGACCTGGGAAACCCTACGAGTGTGTTTGCACTGCATCCTTAACCTACTTGCTAAATGAACCGATGTTCTGGCTTTGCGTAATATACAAAAAAAAACCCCCATGAATTAATTGGATGGACCAGTCTTGTTGACAAGCTAAGTCATCCAAGCATGACAAGTTTAATCCTAACTAAAACTTTGCAGATGATGGTCAATGCAGCTGCCAGACCTTTAACTGATAGGATTAAATGTGTTGCATGAACAGGGTTGTTGCGTTAGAGCAGCCCACACATTTTGAGATCTCTTCTCTTTCTACAGTCACCTCGGAGGAAAGACAGGAAGCAAAGAGGCAATTGTGTGCTAGCAGTGGAGTCGGACAATGAGGAGGCTGGGGAGGAGGATCTAGGACTTTTAGTCTCTGACTTTTCATTCTCCTCGGGCGTTTCTCCTCGGGCGATTCTCCCCTGACTTATCTCCTCAGCTGGCACACCTCCAGTCATTTGCCATGGGGAATGGGCCACCGGCCTCTTCATCCCAGACCCTTCGATACAGCCCATTCGCAGAAAGAGGGTTCGTTCTTGGTGTTCCGCCCTCTGTGACAATTAGCCCCCAACCAATTGGCTAGAGGGGGTGTAATAGAAATCCAGCCAAAGGAGAGAGGTGTAAAAGAATTTGCCAAAATGCCTGACTTTCTTCCTCCCTCCCTCTCTCCCTCTTACCCCCCACCAACCAATACAGGGACACTGTTACTGAGTGGACTAAAAGCCTTCCTCTCTCCCTTCCTTCAACCAGTTAGTTAACCAAGTTTGGAAGGGTCCAATAGAAGAGAATTTTTCTTTCTTTCCTTCCTTCCTTCCTTCCTTCCTTCCTTCCTTCCTTCCTTCCTTCCTTCCTTCCTTCCTTCCTGCCAGCTGATTTTGGGGCCTTCTGGGCCCACCAGAAGTAGGGAAACAGGTTGTTTCCTGCTTCCGGAGGGCCTGGGGGGTGGGGGGTGGGGAAAGCCCGTTTTTCTTTCTCACCTACCTCCAGATCCTCTCTATGCATCTGGGGAGGGTGAAAACAGCCTTCCCCATCCTCTCCAAGGCCCTCCAGAGGCCTGAAACGGCCCATTTCCCAACTCCTGATGGGACAGGAAGTGACTTTTTTGCTGTCCCCAGCCTCCAGAGATGCCTACCAGAGTCAGGTGAGAAAGAAAAACGGGCTACCAGGCCACCGCGTGCCAGAAGCGGGGGGGAGGTGGGGCTGCGTGTGCATGTGCAGGGCGGGATGCATAGAATTATGGGTGTGGGCACGCACGCACGTGAACCTCCCCTGCCCCCCCGCTCTTGGCACGCGATGGCAAAAAGGTTAGCCATCACTGATCTAGGGTTTCCTGCTTGAGTAGGGAATTATACTAGAAAACCCTCCAAGATCCCTTCCAACTCTCTTATTGTATGTTCTGACCTATGGGGTCATGCAGGGGTAACTTTGTACGTTGTCTTTTAAGTCCCAGGCTTGGTTGAGCCTTGCTGGATGATGCAATCTCCCCAGGTGCAATGTGGTGAGTCCTGCTGCTAGATGGGTAGAGGGCTAATCCTATCTTTGCTGGATCTTGGGTGAGGGCATTTGCTTATGAATAGACCTAGCTATCTCTTTATCTCTTAAGTGCTGACATCTGCTGTGGGCTATTGAGGAGGGTGGGGGCAGAGTGAGTCTGTTTCCTGCCTCTAAAAAAACATGTTTCTCCATTTCTCATCTAGGGAGGTACAATATTCTGCCTTTTTAATATTTCCTAGAATATTTCATTTTCCTAGGAGAGAGGTGGGTGCTAACTTCCGACAAAACAAAAGCAAAGAAAGCTAAAGAAGGTTCCAAGAAGCCTCGCTTCTGGAATATTCCCTCCTTAAGAACTCGCCAGTCAGTAGTGATTAGGATAGCTTTTATTGTTAACACAAAAGCTAACTATAATACTCTGCCTTTCCCGCTTCGCTGCCTTAGGACACAGCTGTTCATTTTTCAAACCGTCTGCCTCAGCTGGTCAGAAGCAGATTGAATTTTGCTGGGGCCGCTAGCTTCTCACCCTGAGCAGTCTGGCCTCCCAAATGCCACCAGGCCGGGAAGAAACGGAGAAAGTCTAACTTTGGCAGCACAATTTTGTAGCAAGCACGTAAGGTGGGCTCTGAGCTTTTCTCCAGGTTATCTCAGGGAGCAGAGGTGGTATTCAGCCAGTTCAGACCAGTTCACCTGAACCAGTAGGAGAAATCGTGGATGCCCAGCTCTATGCCATCTTATTTAGGCACATTTTTGAGGCCGGGTGCATATGCAGAACAGTGCATACGTGGATGAGCATGGTCACATTTGTGAACCGGTAGGGAAAGTAAGGGACGCAGTGACTCAGTGGCTAAGATGCTGAGCTTGTCGATCGAAAGTCGGCAGTTCAGCGGTTCGAATCCCCAGTGCTGCGTAACGGGGTGAGCTCCCGTTACTTGTCCCAGCTTCTGCCAACCTAGCAGTTTGAAAGCAGGTAAAAAAATGCAAGTAGAAAAATAGGGACCACCTTTGGTGGGAAGGTAACAGTGTTCTGTGTGCCTTTGGCGTTGAGTCATGCCGACCACATGACCACGGAGTCATCTTTGGACAGCGCTGGCTCTTCGGCTTTGAAACGGAGATGAGTACCGCCCCCTAGAGTCAGGAACAAATAGCACATATGTGCGAGGGGAACCTTTGGGGAAAGTAAGTGAATAGCACCCCTGTCAGGGAGGCTTTAGTTGACTGTCCCACAGAATAAAAGCATGGGCATTCGTAAAGAGAAGTCACCGCTTTCCAACCAGTGGGAACGATCATTTGCTTCCTTGCAAGAACGGAAGCTAATTCCTAGTTTAACACATGCATGAGTGTCGTTCATCTCAATTCAAGTAGTACTCAATTTATAAATGAAATTGAGCCTGGAATTACGATCCTGAATTATGCCAATCATTAAGCAGGTCATTTTGTGACTGTGGTCGGTTTTACGACCTTTTTTGCAGCAGTCGTTAAACAGGCATAGTGGTTGTCTATAGAGATTATTTAGTCATCCAGGTCACAGTTGTCCCAAAGGTGCTTTTTTCAAGAGGCAATTGGACTTTCTGGTTTTTCTTTTGAAGACGTTTTGCTTCTCATCCAAGAAGCTTCTACAGCTCTGACTGAATGGTGGGGAATGGAAGGATTTATACTCCTTGCAGTCATTGGCATTGGTTGTTAAGCAAACATCATTGTTGTTAAGTGAGCCCATTTTAGCTAACGGGCATTCTTTACTGGCAAGTAAAACTGCAAGTAAATGCTAGTTTTTGGGTGTCTCTTAACTTTGGACAATTACTAAGCAACTGATTGTAACTCAAGGACTTCCTTATTGTGATATGTTCTACTATTATGTGGCACAGTTAAGCCACCTGATCAGGGATAGGCTGCTAGGGGTTAATGGGGATACAGGAGAACCTCTAAAATTCTGTGCAGTTCGGAGAACCCCCAAATCCCACTCCTGGCTGGCCCCACCCTGCCCACCCCTCCTCTCCCAGGAGTCTTGACGTGGCCCGTTTTGGATGCAAGTAAGTGCAGGGCATGCGGGGAGCCTCAGGGATGGTGAAAAACAGGCCTACGGAAGTTCAGGAAGGCCGGAAATGGGCCCATTTCCAGCCTCCAGAGGACCTCCGGAGCCTGGGGAGGCCGTTTTTGTCCTCCCGGAGGCTTGAGAAAGGCCTCCGGAGCCCGGGGAGGGCAAAAACGCCCCCCTGCCCGTGGTGCAGAAGGACTAGGCCACGTCCACCCAGCAATCGGGCAGACAACCCCTTGCTAACATTTTTGAAGCCCATCTCTGTACCTGATGCATTTCAGATGTTTTAAACACAACTTTTGTATATCCTTGTCATTGGTCTATTGTCTAGATTGAAGGGAACTGAACATCTGCCTGTCCAAAAACAGGTAACAGGGAGAATACTTCAGCCCGATTGTTTCCACAATGGTACCTTAAAAGACCCAGGAAGCTTCCCTTCTTAGTTGATGCTCCTGGCCTTTGGAAGAACATCCCTCCTAAAATTTGGTTAATCCCATCTTTCTTGCCTTTCAGAAGTCATTAAAGACCTGTTTTTCTCTAGTCATTGGGTCTGGAAGGGGTACCACCAGGGGTGAAATCCAGCAGGTTCTGACAGGTTCTGGAGAACCGGTAGCGGAAATTTGGAGCAGTTTGGAGAACCGGCAAATACCACCTCTGGCTGGCCCCAGAGTGGGGTTGGAATGGAGATTTTGCAATATCCATCCCCCAAGAGTGGGGTGGGAATGGAGATTTTGCAGTATCCTTCTCTTGGAGTGGGGTGGGAATGGAGGTTTTGCAGTATCCTTCCCCTGGAGTGGGGAGGGAATGGTGATTTTGCAGTATCCTACCCCACCAAGCCATGCCCACCAAGCCATACCATGCACACCAAGCCACGCCCACAGAACCGGTAGTAAAAAAAAAATTGGATTTCACCACTGGGTACCACCCATTGCCTGAGGTTGTTCCTGTACTTAGGTGTTGCTTTTTCGAGAAGATTTGTGCATTATTATGTGGTCTTCAGAGAAGATTACTCTTATTGATGAAGTGCCCTACCCTCTGATTTCCAATTGTGGTGTTGGAGAAGACTCTTGAGAGTCCCTTGGACTGCAAGGAGATCACGTCAGTCAATCCTAAAGTAAATCAACCTTGACTGTCCTTTGGAAGGACAGATCCTGAAGCTGAAGCTCGAATACTTATGGCCACCAAATAAGAACAGACGACTCCTTGGAGAAGATCCAGACTTTGGGAAAGATGGAAGGCAAAAGGAGAAAAGGACAACAGAAGATGAGATGGTTAGATAGTGTCATGTCATTAACATGAATTTGGACAAACTTTGGGAGATAGTAGAGGATAGAGAGAGGGTCTGGCGTGCTGTGATCCATGGGATTGTAGAGGGTCAGGGATGACCCCCTCTTAGTGACTGAAAAACCACACCCTGCCCTGAGTTAGGCAGGGCATAGCTACATCAATAAATGAAATAAAAGAGCTACACTTCAAAAAAACACCTTAAGGATACCAAATTAAGAGCTGTGGTGGCACAATGGTTAGAATGCAGTATTGGAGGCTAATTCTGCTGACTGCCATGGATTCGATCCTTACCGGTTCAAGATTGACTCAGTCTTCCATCTTTCTGAGGTTGGTAAAATGAGGACCCAGATTGTTGGAGGCAAGAGGCTGACTCTGTAAACCGCTTAAAGAAGGCTGTAAAACACTGTGAAGTGGTATTAAAAAAAAAAAAGAGCCTTGATAGTACAGTGGACTATGCACCCTGTTATTAACACAGCTGCCTGCAATTTACTGCTGGTTCGAATCTCTCCAAGGCTCAAGGTTGACTCGGCCTTCCATCCTTTCTAAGGTAGGTAAAATGAGGACCCAGTTTGTGGGGGCAATAAGCTGACTTTGTATAAATATACAAAAGTATGAAGGCTATTGCTTAACACAGGGCGGCATATAAATCAAATTAATATATATATATACATATATATATATATGTCTAAGTCCTTCCTTCCTTCCTTCCTTCCTTCCTTCCTTCCTTCCTTCCTTCCTTCCTTCCCTCCCTCCCTCCCTCCCTCCCTCCCAGTGGTTAGAATGCAGTATTGCAGGCAATTCTGCCAATTGCCAGGAGGACCCAGATTTTGGGGGGCAATAGGCCGACTCTGTAAACTGTTTAGAGAGGGCTGTAAAACAGTGTGAAGCGGTATATAAGTCTAAGTACTATTGCTGTTCCTCCCTCCTTCCCTTTCTTCCTTCCTTCCTCCCCTCCCTCCCTCTCTTCCTTCTGTGGTGGCACACTGGTTAGGATGTAGTGTTGCAGACTAATTCTGCCCACAGCCAGGAGTTCGATTCTGACCGGCTCAAGGTTGACTCAGCCTTCCATCCTTCCAAGGTCGGTAAAATGAGGACCCAGATTGTTGGGGGAAAATATGCTGACTCTGCAAACCACTTAGAGAGCGCTGTAAAGCACCGTGAAGCGGTATATGTCTTAAGTGCTATCGCTAAGTGCTACCTTTTTTTGTAGAGCAAGTGAATTATTTACCCTTGTTTTAGCTCCCTTTTAGCAAAAATCAGGACTAGGACAAACACCAGCCACTCGGGCGCACTGACAGAAGATCCCTAATAAGGTTGCGAACACTTCTGCCGCTTATATTGGACCTTAAGGAGCCTCCATCAAGCGAAGCCTGGGTGAAGAGCTGTTGAATCAAGCTGATGACAGTAATGATGTACGCGGAGCAATTAGACATCTGAAATGCTATGTTATTATGGAAGAAAAGAGGAAGGAAGGAAAACAGTTGTTTGTGTGGCAAGCAAAAAGTCGCGCGCAAATTTTCCTCCCTGATCTCCGGATTCAAAACAAATATAATTGGATTTGGGGAAGGAGCGAGCAAGAAAGGCAGGGGAGCCAGAGGGCTTGCCAAGATGCTAAAAAAAATGGGCTTGGTAGGGGCCGTCCCGGAGGGAGACGGTTCAGTTCAAGGCAGTCACCAGTAGCCTGTGGATGGGCCACTTGGGGGCATTAAGAAGTATAAAAATGCCCTGGTGGACCATTGCAATTAAAAATCAAGGGAGATAATGGCTTCTCAACAAGGTTAAGATCCTGATCAGCTCTTTTGAGGATTATCATGTGTTCACCCGGGTTTTTGTTTTCTGTTTTGTTTTGTTTTTAAAGGCAAGAAAGCAACGCTGGGAAAGGATGCAAAAGAAGCCGAAATACAATCTGGAGGAGGAGAGGGAAGAAGATTCCTTGTGAATGGAGAAGAAGAGTCAGGCAGGATAAAGGAGAGCTTGGCCACTTCAGTTCAGCTATAGCTATCGCAGTGGTGGGTTGCTCCTGGTTCTGTCCGGTTCTTGCGAACCGGTAATAAAAGCGGCAGGAGGCTCCACCCACCCGCTCGGATGTCCTAATGGACTATCTGCGTATGTGCAGAAGCAAGCGCACACCCATTGTGAACCGGTAGTAAAGGTAACCCAGCCGTGGGCTATCGGTGCAGTTCATATACACAGGGCTAGGGTTTGCGGAAGACATTGTTTGTGTACTTGTGTCATTTCTAACCACCTTGATAAGTAACTCGAGGTAGTGAGCATATTTAATACTCCTTATCTGTCAAGTTTCGAGGTCATCTCAAATAAATTGCATTTCAAACAAAGTCTTTGAAGAAAAACTCCTATTTATTAAGCACGACATTCCAAACCCGGCTCCATCAAAGCCAACACTGACTTCCAGACCCAAAACCCTCCCTTTCCGTTCCCCACTCCCCTGCACTCATTGGCCATCTTCCAAGTCACTCTACCCCTAATCTACTGCTCCAGCTCAAAGGAATTTCCCCCCTTCCATCCCATCTCCTAGGGGATATTATCTCCAGGGAAAATAAGCAGGTGAAAAGTCAAACGTCCCTTTCCAGACGCCTCCGCTTCTTCTTCTTATGTCAGCACTAGAGTAAATGCAGCTTGAAGTGCTGACATCATATTTTCTCCACAACAACTCTGTCAGGTGATTTGGGCTGAACGAGAGTGACAGGTCCAAAGTTACCAGTGGTGAAATCCAATTTTTTTTACTACCGGTTCTGTGGGCATGGTTTGGTGGGCGTGGCAGGGGAAGGCTATTGCAAAATCTCCATTCCCACCCCATTCAGGGGCCAGCCAGAGGTGGTATTTGCCAGTTCTTCGAACTACTCAGAATTTCCGCTACCAGTTCTCCAGAACCTGTCATAACCTGCTGGATTTCACCCCTGAAAGTTACCCACCCAGTTTTCATGCCTAAGGCAGGACTAGAACTCCTAGTGTCCTGGTAATTGGCCCAAAGTCACCCATCCGGCTTTCATATCTAAGGTGAGACTAGAACTCCCAGTCTCCTGGTGATTGACTCAAAGTCACCCAGCTGGCTTTCGTGCCTAAGGCAGGACTCACAAACTCTTGCTTTCTAAGTCAGCACCTTAACCGTTACACCATATTAGAGTTGGCTCAGCATTGAATCGTTGTAGAATCCAGTCACCAACTTAGCAAGTTTGAAACTAGCCATCCCATAAACCTGTTATCTGATTTATTTTGTGGGATGATACAGATTAGGGCACCTTAGCAACTGTGCTTTATTAATCCAGCTTTGTCCTGTCTTGTGAATCCAGGAATACATACTTAAACCATTAAAAGCACATATATTATTATCAAGGCACTAACTTGATTCTGCGTAAAGACGGTTTGCCAAATATAAGGCAAAGTTTGGCATTTTCAGGTGCTTCATCTTAAAGACCCTTTTTTTAAAACACAAAGGATGTGTGGCCTGAAATGAACACATTCGTTGTCTAACACAAACACTTTGTCTAACACACACACACGAAGGGATACACAAACACGGTGTTCTACTGGATCAGAAGCCCAGAAGATAATCTATGGTAACAATCCTAAAATGGTACAGATTGAGAACTCACATTTACCTTCATGTTCCTACAGGAGAAAAAAAATATGTCATTTTTAAATGAATTCTGTCATCTTTCTCTTTTCTTTGCATGGTGGGCATTCAGAAAAGAAAAGAATACAACACTTTGGTCAGTACTGATCATCACCTGGTCACCTGTGACCTGGGGTGGGATTGAAAAAAATTAGCAACCGATTCTTTGCTCCGTTGCTGGGTAGGTGTGGCCATGGGGGTGTGGGCTAGTCAGCTTCCAGCACCATGGCGGGGGGGGGCGTTTTCACCCTTCCCAGGCTCCAGAGGGTTTTCTTGAGGCTCTGGGAGGGCGAAAACGGCCTCCCCCGGGCTCTGGAGGCCATCCGGAGGTTGGAAACGGCCCCATTTCCGGACTTATGGTACTTCCGGTAGGCCCATTTTTCGCCCTCCCCAGGCTCCAGAGGCTTTCCTTGAGCCTCCAGGAGGACGAAAATGGCCTCCCCTGGGCTCCGGAGGCCCTCTGGAGGCCGGAAATGGGCCCATTTGCAGACTTCCGGTACTTCTGGTAGGCCCATTTTTCATCCTCCCAGAGCCTCCATGTGGGCCCTGCACTTACCTGGCATCCAAAATGGGCCGTGTGGAGACTCCTGGGAGGGGCAGGGTGGGGTGGGCGGGGTCAGCCAGTCCTTGCAACTACCGGTTCGGCGAACCACATTAAAATTAACATCCGGTTTGCCCGAACAGATCCGAACCGGCTGAATCCCACCCCTGCCTGTGATCATTAAGGATAAAGGAAAATGTCATTTCACAATTAATTACAGCGCTTCCTTTGTTCTTCCTCTGTAGGGTGCGATCCAAAAGTCAAGATGACGATTATGATGGTGTGATTAAAGCTCCATCTGCTTTTATGCACATTTTCTAGTAAGTTAGAAAGCGAGAAGATGGGACAGAGAATTACATTCACCCGCAAAAAACTGTAGAGCCGGATCATAATCTATTCGCCTATCTTAATTTGAAGCATATAGTTTAGCCTGCAGATGCCTGGAAGAGCTAAATGCTCCTTACCAGGTGAGATTAAAGGATAAAAGAACACATCTTGATAGCAGAAATATATGTACGCTTGCGTGAGCTTGAAATTAGCAACTAACTGCACTGCTGTGCCTGCTAACTTTTAAGTATGCTTTTAAGCTCCTTGAATTAAGTAAAAAAATCCCGTGTAGTAATGCAAAAAGTTATGGGCTGTGCTAAATCAAGTTCAATCAGTAGGAAGAATCCTAGTAAAATAATAAAGTCTGACAGCTCCAGAAAGGTGGCATTTGCTGAAACCTTGCAGGCTACTGTCTAGAGCAGGGGTGTGAAACTCAAGGCCCATTGGGCCAAATCCGGCCTGTGGGGTGCTTAGATCCGGCTGAAGGAGCCGGGGTGGAAACAGCAAAGGACCGTCCTGCGGTGCCTCTGCCAGCGAAAGCAGAGCTGGGGAAGTGTCCCCTAGCCCTCTGCCAGTGAAAATGGGGTGTGGGGGGAGAAGGAAGGAAGGAAGGAAGGAAGGAAGGAAGGAAGGAAGGAAGGAAGGAAGGAAGGAAGGAGTCGTATTCTGCTCCCCAAGGTGATTCGAACCGTTGAAAACACGACTCGCAGGCAAAGAACGAGGTTGTAAACGGGTTTACTTTTCATTTCTTGGAGCAGTCACACACGAACGTTATTGCAAACATAAAGTCGGCGTTGGGAGCGGCTGCCTTCCAACGCTATTTATACAAGCTCAAAATAAACCGGGCGCCCTATTAGCCAATTGGCATTGCTTCCGGGTGCCGCCCTTTTTTGGGACGGTGGGCGATGTCAGCTCCCTACGCTGCCCCGGCCGCGGGGTGACCGTCCGACTCCGAGTAAGGTATTAACACCTGCCACCCACCCTTCACCTAAGTGCACAGCTAACAACCTACCACCACCACCAGACACCGTCGCAGCAGCCCGCTTCTTGGATTTCTTCGTTAGGTAGGGTTTTCCCCTGTCAGCAACGGATCTGCAGCAACTCCCCTCCCCATGCTATGTTGAGACGGCTTGAATCTCGACAGAAGGAAGGAAGGAAGGAAGGAAGGAAGGAAGGAAGGAAGGAAGGAAGGAAGGAAGGAAAGAGATTATAATGAGAGTGAGGGAGGGAAGTCCTGCATTAGCACTTGGCCACCACAGGTGCCCCCAACACAAGTCCCATATCACACCCAGCCCTGGCCACACTCACCATGGCCACGCCCAACCCCCAGCCCTCCGAAGTCAAACACAATCCTGATGCGGCCCTCCATGAAATCGAGTTTGACAGCGGGCCTCAAATGAGTCTTCAGGGATTTCAGCTTTGGGCTCAAAGCTGCCTGCTCAGACTAATAAATCTCTTTCCAAATCTGACTTTCTTCCAGATTCACGCTTGCTTATAAACCTTCCCATCCCATTCTGAGTGAAGTTTGCAAACGCTGAAGATCTTGACACCAACGAATGTGATATCCAGTAGTGGGATTCAGCTGGTTCGGGCCGGTAGTTAAATTGCTGGCTGGCCCCGCCCCTTCCAGGAGTCCTCACGTGCCCCATTTTGGCTCCCAGGTAACATCAGAGAGGCCTACTAGGCCCAAAATGGGGCGGAGCCTGAGTGCTGCCTGTCACACCTCCTGGCCATGCCCACCATGGCCACACCCACTCAGCTGGTCATTAGGGCAGAGAACCGGTTGTTAAATTATTTGATTGCCCTTGGTTCGGACTGGTTCGCAAGAACCGGTAGTAAAACCGGCGGAAGGCCCTGCCTCACCACCCCAGATGTCGTCATCAACGATCTGCGCATGCGCAGAAGCAAGGCATGTGATCCCATTGCGAACCAGTGGTAAACATAAATAGAACCCACCCCTGCACTGGTGGTATCTCAGAATTCAGAATAACCAAGTGGGAAGGGACCTTGGAGGTCTTCTAGTCCAGCCCTCTGCTCAAGCAGGAGACCCTGATACCATTTCAGACAAATGACCGTCCAGTCTCTTTTTAAAAACTTCCAATGATGGAGTGCCCACAACTTCTGAAGCCAAGTTGTTCTGCCGGTTTATTATTCTCACTGTTAGGAATTTTTTCCCCCTTCATCCTAGGTTGCTTCACTAATTGATTAGCAGAGGGTGAGTTCTAGTTCCTGCCTTTGACACAAAAGCCAGGTGGATCATTTTTGGGCCAAATCACCAGAAGGTGGTGAGTTCGAGTCCTGATTTAGGCATGAAAGCTGGCTGGGTAACTTCAAATTAGTCACTTTCTCTATCAGCCAACTCACCTTTACAGGGTTATAGATGTGAGGCAGGAAGGTGCATTAGATATGTTTGCACCTTGAATTATTTATAAAAATAATAAAGGCGGGATATAAGTAAAAAAACAGAACAGTCATGTAGGCCAACTACTGAATCTTATAAGGTAAAGGTAAAGGTTCCCCCACACATGTGTGCTAGTTGTTTCTGGCTCTAGGGGGCGGTGCTCATTTCCGTTTCTAAGCCAAAGAGCCAGTGCTGTCCGAAGATGTCTCTGTGGTCATGGGGCCAGCATGACTCATTGCCGAAGGCGCACAGAGCACTGTTACCTTCCCACCAAAGGTGGTCCCTATTTTTCTACTTGCATTTTTTACGTGCTTTTGAACTGCTCGGTTGGCAGAAGCTAGGACAAATAACGGGAGCTCACCCCGTTACGCGGTGTTAGGGATTCGAACTGCTGAACTGCCCACCTTTCGATCGACAAGCTCGATGTCTTAGCCACTGAGCCTCACATAGTTATATCAGAGGGCACGCAAGCTCAACTCTGGCGCACATGTGCGCGCCGGCCAGCTGATTTCTGGGCCTTTTGGTCCCACTGGAAGTAAAGAAACAGGCTGTTTCCTGCCTCCAGAGGGCCTTGGGGTGGTGGTGGTGAAGGCACGTTTTTCTCTGTCCTCAGGCTCCAGAGCCTTCCTAGGAGCTTGGGGAGGGCGAAAACGGCCTTCTCCATCCCCCTGGAGGCCCTCTGGAGGCAGGAAATGGGCCAGAAGTTGACAAATGGCCCATTTCCTGCCTCCAGAGGGCCTCCAGGTGGGTGGGGAAGGCCGTTTTCACCCTCCCCAAGCTCCTAGGAAGGCTCTGGAGCTTGGAGAGAGAGAAAAACAGGCCATTGCATGCCAGGAGCGGGGGGGGGGGGGGATGGGGAGCGGGGAGGGTTGTGTGTGCATGCGCGGGGGCAGGGCACATATGCGACCTCCCCACCCCCGCTCCTGGCACGTGATAGCGAAAAGGTTCACTATCACTGACCTATATAATATGGATGCACCGATGAGTCTTAGGGTCTGCTGAATCTCTCCCTCCCCTCTGATGCTCCTCTCTTACTTATTCAACATTTGTTGGTTTTCCTCGACCTTCTCTGAAGGAAGCCCTTTTGGTCTCTCTTAGCTGCATTGATCTATCCGATGACTCAAGACCTCTCAGAAGTTCACCAATGAGGCCATTTTATTTATTTATTTCCCCCTCAGTGGTTGTTTCGGCTTGATTTACGACCGGAGGGTTAGAAACCCAGAGCTCTTCTTCCTGGAAACCCTGCAGCTGGCAGATACACGAGGCAATTAACCCCTGAGTGAGCAAAACGAAGCATAAAGCACAAAACACTGAAGGCATTCAAAGCCAACTTTCAAGAAGTTGTTCCCTTCTCTTTTGCTTTTCATCTTCCCCAACACCAGTCTTTTTCAACGAGTCCTCCCTTCTCTTTTTTTTTTCCAAATAATTTTTATTGAATATTTTACATTTTTAAAACCAAAAACATAATAGAAAAAGAAAAAAGAAAAAAAAAGAAAATACACATACACCAAACGGTAAAATACAAAATATAAATAACAATATTATAGGGGCCTGGTGGCTCAGCAGACTGATAGCATTGTGATTAACACCAGCTGTCTGCAATTACTGTAAGTTCGAAACTCACCAGGCTCAAGGTTGACTCAGCCTTCCATCCTTTCTAAGGTAGGTAAATTGAGGACCAGTTTGTGGTGTGTGTATATATATAATATAAAATATTTTACAACTTTCTGCATTGACAATTATCTTTACTTTTGAATTCAATCATTCTCTTATTCTTGTATAAACATATTGAGCATTCTTATAAACTAAATTGTTATATAAACTTACATCCTATTTATTAACATAGTCAATATTTTATCCTTACCAGTATTCAATACTCTTAGATTCCAATTAATCAAATTTCAATTTACATTCTTATTTCTTGTTTTGATTTCTATTTTCTAGCCACGCATAGAATCTATCCCACACGCTAGAGGAGTCCGAATCATCTCTTACTTTAATCCCCATTGTTATTTTATCCATTTCAGCACATTCGGAGTCCTCTCTTCTCATTAGGTGGGCAAAGTATTTGAGCTTCAACTTCAATGTATAGGTGATACCTTGCTCAATAGTAGTAACTGTGAGAGGGATCTAGTGGATAACCATTTATATATGAGCCAGCCGTGTGCAGCAGCCGCCAAAAAAGCCAACACAGTTCTGGGCTGCATAAATAGACGGATAGAATCAAGATCATGTGAAGGGTTAATATCACTTTATAAGGCCACACTTTGAATACTGCATTGAGTTTTGGTCGCCACCATGTAAAAAGGATGTGGAGGTGCTAGAAAGAGTGCAGAGAAGAGCAACAAAGATGATTAGGGGACTGGAAGCTAAAACATGATGAACAGTTGCAGGAACTTGGTATATCTAGTCTAATGAAAAGAAGGACTAAGGGAGACATGATAGCAGTGTTCTAATATCTCAGGGGCTGCCACAAAGAAGAAGGAGTCAAGCTATTCTCCAAACCACCTGAGGGCAGGACAAGAAGCAATGGGTGGAAACTAATCAAGGAGAGAAGCAACTTAGAACTAAGGAGAAATTTCCTGACAGTCAGAACCATTAATCAGTGGAACAACTTGCCTGCAGAAGTTGTGAATGCTCCAACACTGGAAGTTTTTAAGAAGATGTTGGATAACCATTTGTCTGAAGTGGTGTAGGGTTTTCTGCCTAAGCAAGGGGTTGGATTAGAAGACCCCCAAGGTCCCTTCCAACTCTGTTCTTCTATTCTATTCAGTATCTGTCCTTCCAAAGTCCTTCAGGATTTTCTTGCATACCAACTAGGTTGGAAAACAACCTTCCAGCCTTTCTGAGTTTTCTCTAAGCACCCCAGTCTTTTTATTCCAGGAAATATTTATTCCTCTCTCTAACCCTCTTGGAGTCTTCCAACACAGACTTTCCTTTTCCTAGTCCACCAGAATATCCCAGAAACCAAAGACATCAGTGCAAATTTTTCCCCACAAGTGAACCAGGAAAGGAAAAAAAAAATCAATACATCAGCTCCAGCAATAGCTACAAGATAGATTGCTCGGTTGCAATTATTGTGTTTTCCTCCACGCATTTGCTAGCAGAGAAGAGTTGCTGATTAGAATTCAAGCTGGGGAAAGTGGCAAGAGATGTTGTGACAGGTGAGAAGGAAGGAGGGCTAGACAGACGGATCGGAAAAGAGAGAAAGAAGAAGCAAAGCTGGTAGGAAGGAGAGATTGATTTGAGAAAGGGAGTCTTAGTTGAGCTACTTATCACAAAATTGCCATTCAGGGTGCAACCAGTCTCCACTGGATTGGATTCACCAGCCTACTAAACAGGATATACTTTGATCATGCCTACTTGAGTACAGCAAAATGGCTGGGATCTCATAGTTCTATAACCTTTCTATAATTGATGTTCTATAACCAATGACGAACCTATGGCCCGCGTGGCTGAAGTGGCACATGGAGCCATGTTGCCTGGCACACGTGGTGTTGCCCGTTCCTCTTCTGGGTTTCTGGTGCGCATATGCATGCACATGGAACAATCAGCTGGCTTTTGTGCATGCAGCAGTGCCGGAAATCGGAAGAGCTGGTCTTCCATTTGGGCCATTTTCAGGCTGTTTTTGGGTCATTCTCAGGCCATTTTTAGGCTGTTTTTAGTCCCAAAAACGACCCAAAAATGGCTGAAAATCAATCCAAAAAACAGCCTGAAAACTGCCCAAAAACACCCTGAAAATGACCCCCAAAACGGCCGGAAAATGGCTCAAAAACAGCCTGAAAATGGGCCAAAAAAACATCCAAAAACGGCCAAAAAAACAGGCATGCACATGCCAGCCAGCTGTTTTTTGGGTTTCCGGTGCTCCAGCGTGCACACACAGGCATGAATGCACATACACGCGCATTCCGGTTTGGGCACTCGTTGCCGAAAAGGTTCACCATCACTGCACTATGGCTTCGCTTTCTCAAGGAAGTCCATCGAATGGGACCAAGAAAAAGGGCCTTCTCCGTGGTGGCTCCCTCCCTGTGGAACACCATTTTTTTTGTTTTTTGATTTATATGCCGCCCTTCTCCGGAGACTCAGGGCGGCTTACACTGCGTTAAGCAATAGCCTTCATCCTTTTGTATATTTATACAAAGTCAGCTTATTGCCCCCACAAACCGGGTCCTCAATTTACCTATCTTAGAAAGGATGGAAGGCTGAGTCAACCTTGAGCCTGGTGAGAATTGAACTCACAGTAATTGCAGGCAGCTGGAAGCTAAATACTACTTTAACAGTAGCATTAGTCTGCTGCGCCACTCAGGCTCAACCATCCCTGTTGATATAAGATTGGTCCCGGCCTTGATATTCTTTTGGAAGGCCCTGAAGACATGGTTCTGCCAATGAGCCTGGGGATCCCAGGGCTGATCTGGATCTCATCCAGTGGTTGATTTGATTGTTGTCGCCAGAGGATGGGATTTATTGTCTTGGGGTGTTTCTATAAGCCACCTGAATGAATAAATAAATAAAACTATCTTGCAAAATAAATAAGCGAAGGAGACCTTTTCATCAGAAACCAGCCCTAATAATGTCAAAGGAGAAAGCAAAAAAAAAAAAAAAGAGAGGATTGTTGGTTATCACTTTTAAAGCGCTCCATGGCATAGGGCCTAGCTATCTTCGAGACCGCCTGCTACTACCGACGACCTCCCATCGACCCGTGCGCTCCCACAGAGAGGGCCTCCTCGGGGTGCCATCAGCCAAACAGTGCAGGCTGGTGACCCCCAGGGGGAGGGCCTTCTCTGTGGGGGCACCTACCCTCTGGAATCAGCTGCCCCCAGAGATAAGGAGAATCCAGGACCTCAGCACCTTCCGTCGTGCCCTTAAAACCCATTTTTTCAAGCAAGCCGGGCTGGCTTAAGAAGAAATTTTTAAATGTTTTAATTGGTAGTGAGTTTTAATTGGGCCAAATTTATATATCTTTTAACTGTTTTTAATATTTGTGCTGCATGTTTTTTAATTTTGGCTGTACACCGCCCTGAGTCCTCAGGGAGAAGGGCGGTATAGAAATTTAAAAATAAATAAATAAATAAATAAATAAATAAATAAATAAATAAATAAATAAAAAAAGTAGAGGAAGCAAAACATCTACACCATAATCCAAAGGTAGCTAAGGGAAAAAAAAACCAGTAGGAGAAGATCCAGAATGAGATAAATAAAATAAAATATAAAAAAAAAACCCTCCCAAAAAGAAATTTAACTGCAAAGATTTATCTTTCAGTTAAACGAAAATGGAACACAACCCATTCGCTAAAGAGAATTTATCTTCCACAGTTCTTTGCTACATGTCTCAGCCAGAAATTTTAGCAAATAAATAGCCTATCGAGCTGGATCATGGCCAAGTCCATACCAGCAATATGTCACAATCACATCCTGGGAATTGGGTCTCTGTTAAAGGGACTGTCTTGCCTTGCTGGTTAGGCTCCTTACTTCACAGCTAAAAAGTTCATCTCGCTATCTTCTCCAAAAGCTGGGCCAATCATTGTTTTGTAGACATTATTATTCTTGATGCAGACCAATGCAGTTAATCCTCCCTGGGTAGAAAGCTACCTTCGTAGTGTGTCAAGTAAGAAGGGACGCTTAGGAATACAAATAAATTAAAATCAGGAGGGGAAAAAAACCCCTCCTCTTCTTAACTATCTTTAATGGAAAGAAATATAGGTTGTTTTTATCTTTTTTTCCCCCAAGACCTACACTTGTTCGAGTAAACCACGGATCAGCAACCTGTGGCTCTGGAGTCACATGTGGCTCTTTCACCCCTTTGCTGTGGCTCCCTGTCACTCAAAATATGCATCACAACCGCCAATGTGCGACACCCGCCGGCACACGGTTTATTGAGCTTTTCAGCCTCGGTAGGCCAACCATGGATAAATCCAAGAAAAGAAAAGTTTCAGAAGAAAACAGAACATTTAATTCAACTACATACGCTAGTTTTGTAGCCGCTCAAGAAATAGTCAGTCACAGGAAGGGTTTTGTGGCTCCCGGTGTTTTCTTTTCTGTGGCTCTTTGAGTGCTTAAGGTTGCAGACTC